>NC_092860.1:55272981-55297474 GCF_032062135.1 Pyxicephalus adspersus
GGGGGGGGGGGGGGGGGATTACTGCAGACATTATTAGTAACTAGTCCATTTCCTATTTGGACACAGTTTTCAGAGTTCAGTACCTCTACAGCAAATCTATTAGTTAAAAAAAAAACAGAAAATAAGTTGGTATGTTATATAGAATTTACCTAAAGATGATGTTTTCCAGGTCAAAGGGGTACTCTATAATACCAGTAGTTGGCACTCTGACACGCAATACATCTTGTTGTGTGGGCAGGTACCCAGGCTTAGAAATACGATCCACGTCGGACAAGTAACTATAGGATAGAAAAAGACATAACTCGCTCGATAAGGACAATATGGAGTTATTTGTTATCTTTATGTTTACTGAAACTAGAAGTAAAAGCATGAGCTTTCTGGAATACAGAATAAAGAAAAAAATATACAGCACAAATTTTACTTTTGACAAAAACAATAATTTAACAAATTGGAAAAAAAAAAGTATAAAACATTAAAACCACATTTAACCCTTTAATTGCCAATAAAGTAACGCATTCTGGCAGTTTAAGTGTTAAAACAAGCTCTCGGTAGCAGCCTTGAGCTGCTCCTAGTTACAAAAAAAAGTGATCTAGGGCCCAGTTAAATAGCTAATAAGTACAGTGCTTGATTACATACAGCAGAGGGCCTAGGAAACATTATTGAGCCACTAATGTCTTTTCATATAGAGGTCCGGTCCCTGGCCTAATGATATTAAGGGGCTTGTCAGCCTGCAATACATTGTGATGATTCCACAGATTAAAAGAAATATAAGGCATCTGTATCAACTACTGTGGTCATCTAAAACCATTTTACAATTGATGACTAAGTGGTATTGTTAAGCCAAAATTATTTCCGACTGTCTGGTTTTTAGGACAATACTTCATAATATTTCAGACAGCTACTGAAGCAAAATCCTATTTCTCAAGAGAATAATTTTTGCCTACCTGCAAAATAAAGTTAGACAGAGGGGTCTATGGGACAGGATGCCGCATTCTTTAGCAGACATTTTTAGGCTGGCATAACAACTAGGATTTATTCAGGCCTAGCGTAGGACTCACAATTGTTTTATTACCTGAAACTGTGAGGAAGTAATAAAGAGCTGTATAAACTTACCTAGCACCTTTTGCATAAACAACTATCTGGCTTTTAAGTTTATTACAGTTGTGCTCATAAGTTTATATACCATGGCAGAAATTGTAAAATATTAGCTATTGTCTGGAAATACAAAGTTTATTATGAAAGTTTTTTAAACTGTAATAACTAAAATCTCCCAGGTGGGACTGATCATAAGTTTACATCATGCCTATGAATGTTGGGGATGATAATATACACACAGGTTCAATTTAGGTGTTATTAAAAGAGAGTGCCCCGATATGTACCTTTGATTGTACTCAATGTCTGTGTATCATCAATAGCCAGTTTAAATTCATTTGGAGCTGCACTGCCTGTCAATAGTATCCAAACTGAGATAAAAAAAGTGGAAAGTTAGGGGTTCTGTTACCAAGCCACAGTCAGATAGACAAACTAAGATTTTGGTGACAACTGCCAGGGGAAAAAATGCAAGCCACTTGAAGCTGAAATACAGGCCACTCTGCAAACAAATGGTGTTAATCCCAATCCCCTGGCGGTATACCCGAGTGTGACTCGGGGTGTATTTTACCTGCAAATAGCGGTAATCCCAAGTCACACTCGGGGTAGGTTTAACCTAAAAAAAAAAAAAAAACCCCACTTACCTTGCCCTGTCGGCATCCCCCGCCGTCCTGCTTGTCACCACAAGTTCTGGGGACACGTCCGTCTTCTATCTTCAGCCGCGCAATGCAGAGACGTTCTCCGGGGTTTCCAGGTGACGTCAGTGCAAGTGGGCAGATCGGCATAAAAGTCAAATAATTTTGTATAGGGTTCAATACAAAATAGCTGTACTGAGTCCAATACAAAGAAAGTATCATACATATATATATATATACACACACATATATACATATATACTGTTCACTTACATTACATGTTTAACTATTTTTTTATTTTATTTTTTAACAGATTGTTGTGTTTTTTAATTTAAAGTTTACTATTAAATTTATTAAATATTGGACATATTTCAGTGAGTTATGCCCAAGAATTATAGCCTACAATGTAAAATAAATTTCTATGCAAAAAATGTAACATTTTTTGCATGGAAATTTGGACTGAATTAGAACGCTGGGGAGGTTAATGTTTTAAGATTCACAATAAGGAGGTACTTGAACAAAAATGGATTGAACAGTTAAGATGTGAGAAAAAAGAATAAAGGTTTTATTGTACCAATGTCGCAAAGCAGGCAGCTTAAAATATGCCAAACAGAATCCAGACAAGTCTTTAAACTTCTGGATCAAAGTCCCTTGGTGTGATGAATCCAAAATTGATCTTCAAGGTCACAGCCATAAATGCTTTCTCTTGAAAACAAGACTTATGAACCATGGTGGATCTCTGATATTGTGAGGTAGATATGGGGGGGGGGGGGGGGCTGCAACTACAGAGTAACAGAGAACTTAATAAAAATGTAATGACAAGATGAATGTCACCATATAATACTAAATGCCATCTCTGCATATGGGATGCACTTGGATTTTCCAACATAACAATAATCCAAAACTCAAAACCAAATCAACTTTTCAGTGGCCACAGAAAAGAGGAAGGTAAAGAAGTGGTCATCACGGTCTCCTGACCCTAATATCTTTAAACCATTTTAAGGTAGATCCCAAAGCTGCTGTTCATGATAATCAACCCAAGAATTTACAGTACATGGGGGCTTTATGGCAAGAAGAATAGAAAGGATCTCCTCCACAATCATCACAAAACACTGTAATGCCATCATTTATGCCAGTAATTTGAACTGAGGGAATGCAAGCTTTAAAACAGAGACCATCCCATTAATTTCCTCATAGGTTGTGTTTAATGGTTGTTATTCTGTAATGCCTTAGTTTTTTTTGGATCCCATTAACAGTAAATAAAATGTGTTTTGCTTGCTCATATCTTCTTTAAAAAATGGTATACACCTCACAATTTCTGCCAGGATATCTAAATTGTTTAGCACAACTGCTGATACTTCCTAGAATGCTATACGTTAAAGTAACAGTTTCTGTGGCTTAGAAAGCATTACCAATGTTTTATTGTAAAGTGGACTTACTATTTGGCAGAGTCTGACAGCTGGTATTCCCGACGCCTATCATAGCATTCCTGGATACCTGGGTCACTCCACAAGGTTTTGATTGCACTAACATATGGCTGTTCAAACGTACACACCTTTTCCACATCAACTTCTCTTACAAGGAGTGCATTAGCCTGGAAAAAAAAAGGAAACACGGTCAAGAACCCAAGCATATCCTGGGTCATGTCTGGTAAAGGAAACAATAGAGCAATGCCTCCTCAATGCAATTCTCTGAACATTACCCTTTAAACAGCAACTGAAAAAAAATTATGAGCACAGGACTTCCTTTATCCCTTTCATGTAAGGGGGCAAAGATATTCCTAATTTTAAAGTGACAATATCTTCTCTATCTTCTTATCCCCATCCATTTACAGTTGTAAACCAGAGTTTACAAGGATGTTTGCTGCAGACAAACATCTACATTATGACACCAAAACCTGACCATTTTAATTGGGTTATAGGGTTACATTTTCCTAATCATTCTATGTGCTGCATATGACAATTTACAGAGCATCCCACTCTCTGCTGTATATTACTTTATAGACAGTAACAAAATCTGGACTGCTCCTCTGTACCACAGATATAGATATCCCATACATTTATCTTCTGTATCAAAATATATGCAAACTGAATCACTAAAATCCAATAAAAGTTTAACACTTTCCAAATTCTAAATCTGCGGCTTTCTTTAAAGCTGATGGTCCCGCTAGGAAGATCTTTGTGCAGACTCTTCCTGTTATAGGGTGACAACCTTCTGCCCGTCTTGCAATTGTACTCCTGTGTTCTCACCCTGCCACACACTGTCCCAATAAAGACTGCAAGAGCTGAGCTGGTACACATTGCACAGGAATGTTTTCCTGCTGTTACCATTAGGAAACCCACCATGAGTATTGCCATGCAGCCATTGCTTGGCATGTAGACAGAAAGGAGTTGTTATAAGGAAAAATTATAAAGCAAAACTAAAAATAATTTTAAAAAGTCCCTAATCCATTACGATTTCCTAATAAGAACTAGGTGCTAAACCTCAAGGGCGACAAGAGAGCCACTTTTAAATACTTATTACGGTAGTTAAACAGTTACATTAAAAGATTCAGAATCAACATAAATCCTATAGATAAAATATGTGTATGTCGCCTTTAATATATTGCAATATTCTTCCAAGTTTCATGCCATATCAGTGGGCTGTACAATGTGTGTGGTGGTGTTCTCTGTTCTACAGACAGAGTTTACCAAGAAAAGGTATGCAACAGTAAAGTCTCCTAATCATCATATACCCTCCATCATCCAAATCAACATTCAGCACAAATAAATCTATCCCACCCAAAAAGATGTGTATACATAAAACATATCTTACCTTGTTTTGCTCAAACTTGTAAATAATTTTTAATGTTTCCATGGCACGGATCATAGATTGCATTGCAGTAAAGATATTTTGAAAGACAAGCTTGGTGAAGCCCTTTTTGTCTTCCTCTGAATAGCCAGTACCATGAATTATTCTCATCTGTTTAATAAATGTGCTCTTTCCACTTTCACCTGTACCTGGAAAATTCAGAACAAAATCATCTTTTAGAATATACTCAAACATATTATATACCGTAAAAACTTAGGAAAAAGTATTCAGCTGCAAAATTATGCAAAGATGTACAAGCTTTACGATTTAGGGATCAGTACGACACTTTTAGCCAATTTTGATAGAGAAGGGCTGCAAAAGGTTATAGGCAGCGAACACTTTCAAACAGGGTTTGACTGGCACACAGAAAGGCAAGATAATTCTCCACTGGGCCTCACTCCACTAATATACAGGGTTTACACAATGGCCCTGGCACCACCGGCTTAAAAAATGCTCCTGAAACACTGTATTTGAGCCACTGCCAGCAGTGCTGGAATACTCGGACATAAATGAGATGACATTATCATTTCAGAAGTGACTATGACATTTCTTGAACCGTTTTTCCAGTAGGTAAAACTACACGGTGAGTTTCCCCCTCCCTTTTACTTGTCCTCCTGTGTCTGTCGGTGGCTTATTTCTTACATTGTTTTATTTTTATGTGCCTGTAATGGGTCTCACTGTACCATCCGAGCCTGGCTCTTTGAAATCCTAGTGGCACCTCTTAGCCCGCAGAGATTTTCTCAAAGGTATATTGAGCATTGAGATGTCCAGATGATCCTAGATTATGTTTTTTCTTCTTTGTATATGTTCTACATCATTCTGTAGATGTTTTACATGTTGTTTAACTTTATCCCCTTGTTTGTTGTTGCTATTTGGAAAATCTTTCTCAATAAAAACCGATTGAAACCAAACTATTTAGTGAGATCCTTAAGCTCTTATTGCTGGCCCTGTCACTTGGGGGGGGTTATCCAATAACCCAAAAATGGAGCTTAATTAACTACAATCTCTTCAGGGCAATCACAGACCCCTTTTTATCCATACCATATCAAACCATATGAAAGATGGAACATGACATGTATAGAATATGCCATATACCATACATTCATCCCCCACTTTATTACCCAATTCACAAGCATCTTATTAACCAGGTGGTGTTCCTAATTCTTTTCACATGTTGGTAACTATGGATCTATTTACACCCAATTATAGAACAGCATTTTGTCCTTATTCACTAGCTACGTAAAAGACACAATTCTAAACTTTTGACCACACTGTACACTTTGCTGTAAGTTAAAAAATACCGACCAAAGCAATCCTAGTCTCAAGATGGCAAACTTTTCCCAACAGTCAAGATTCAGTCAAGCAACTTTCTATTAGTTTCTGTCTATATTGTGTACAGCACAATTGTTTCATTTCCTCATTGTTCTGTTATATGCAAGCAATCTATAACAGTCTTTATAATAGGTGATTAGCCTGACTGTACCTTGTTAAAAAGTCTCTGTGGCTTATCAATTGCCATTGTGGACTGCAGAAGGGTCAGCTTCTCCTTTTCCTCATATTGGCACTACTTTTCTCTACTTACAATAGGCTGCTAGAACCCCCTATATTAGGAATGTCCCCCTTATAGTAAGTCAAAGCAGGTACCTCATTTTCACTCATCACCTGCACGAACAGTGCAGCCTGCAGAGTAATCCCCTCTTACCAATTAGCATTGTTCTCAAGTGCTAGCCTGACTGGGCAGCTGTCAGTAACTGCACAGAATCCTATTACTATACCAATTGCATAGGATGTTTACCAATGCATCCCTAGCAATAGGCATTGTGCAGAGGAACATAATATGTAGATAAGGAGTATGAAGCAGTTAAAGGGCTTCTGAATGCAAGAAATAAAATGGAAGGTTAGCTGTTTGCTAGGAGTAAAGGCAGAAAAAAACAAAACATAAAGTCACTGATATTTGACTATAAACAAATTCATTTGTTTTAGATTCCCATTATGAAATATTAAAATTGTTATGCCTGAATAAGAATGCAATGCTAGCCTAGAAATGTTTATAGTAAGTACACACACTCTCTCCCCCATATACAATATGCAATGTAATATATGGTTATTTTTCAAAAGATGTTCATCAAGTTTTTTAGAATGATTAATGGATGTTTGGGGAATATTTTGTATGCCTGGGGGTGGGCTTAAAATCATTAAAAGTGCATAATAAGCCCTCTATTTTATTTATAGGTAATATTATAATTCTCTGGATAATATAGATTATAAAAACTATGAAAATATATTCAAGGAATGTGAATTATCAGACAGTATTTTGTCTATATCCTAGCACCTTAGCCCTCAGAAATGTGTATCAAAGGTAATAAAAGTTAAATACTGAAGCTCCTCTGAGCTAAAATGGTGTACAAATGCCAGGGATGAAAAAAATGCCTAATTTGGAAAATTAAATGGGTATTGGCAAGTAACATTACTTGACTGTTGGCACATACTCAGTTGCAATTTTAATCTCTATGTTAAAAAAAATGGGGCACACAAGTTAGCCTCTACTTGCAAACGGCAGCCTGTCTGCAACACAAGTAAATTTCTACTTTTAGCTTGACAACAATCAAGAAAACCTTCCAAGCAGCAATGTGAAGCACAACATTCCAGTAATAGCCTTTCACAGCCCCATCTAGAAACATAAAAAAAACCAAGAAAAGCCATGCTTGATCAGGTAAAAAAAATACCCACATGCCTTAATTCAGATTTCTTTTTTTTCTTAACACAAAATACCTTTGTAATACACCCTGTGCATTGCTGCATACTACAGCACATGTGTGTTGCAGAACCACTCAATATGAATGGTATTTCCCCCTAAAAAAAAGTAATATTTATGAGCATTAACAAGGTAATAGAAGTATGAGAACAAGTACGGAAATAATTTATTAAACATATTAAGGGCTGAAACAGCCAAGCTTACAGCATTTTCAAAATGTTGACTGCAATGGCAGCCCCCATACAAATGCCAGGACAAACTCTTTAAAGCTTTTTCTATCTAATGGTTATTAAAATGGGAGGCCCTGCTCTTCCGGAACTTACTGGCAAACATGTTAGTTGAATTTAAAGTATAACAATTCAATAGACAACTTCAATACTGTTATTAGGATGATATATAGATAGATACCAGTGTTCAACCCCGATATTTTTTTTTAGCTGGGTGAGAAGAAACTGTAAGGCGGTGGCAGCCCCTGTATTGTTACCCAACTCTTCGGTAGCCACTCAAAAACAGCCGGGTGGTTTTACTGAAAAGTGCTGGGGAAAACACAGATATGGACCCTTTACTTTTTCAGTTTAGTTATGTTGCAACCTGAGGCTGAAATTGTTTATATTTTTTCCCCCTCAGTCTACAATATGTACCTCATGTACAATACCCATTTCATAAAGGAAAAACATAACTTTAGATAATTTTGTACATTTATTTAAAAAAAAACTGAAATATTACATTTACATAAGTATTTAAACCCTTTACATAGTACTTAGTTGAAGCAACACTGACAGCAATTACAGCCTTGGGTCTTTAGCTCTGCACAGCTGGATTGGAGAATATTCTGCCATTCTTTGCATATCTTCTCAAGCTCATTCAGGTTGGATGGGGACAATCAGTGGACATCCATTTTCAGGTCTCTTCTGAAATGTTTAACAGGGTTCACGTCAGGGCTCTGGCTGGACCACTCTAGGACATTCACCAAGTTGTCCCTAAGCCACTCCTGTGTTATCACTGGCAGGTCCTGAGCACAGTGGAACAGGTTTTCTTTGAGTATATCTCAGTATTTTGTTTCATTCAGCTTTCCCTTAACTCTGACCAGCCTCCCCCTAGTGCTGAAAAACCACCATGCTTTGTTGTGGAGATGTATTGGGCGTGTGATGAGCGGTGCCCGGTTTCCTTCAAAAAAAAAGTTCAAAATTGAGGCCAAACCGTTTAATGTTGGTTTTAACAGGCCAGAAGAGAATCTTGTTCCTCCGAGTCCTTCAAGTGCTTTTTTGCAAACTCCAAGCAGATTTTTGTGCGTTTTGCACAGGAGGCGGCTTCTATCTCTGGATGTCAGGAGCTCAGTCAGAGTGACCATCAGGTTCTTGGTCACCTCTAACTTATGCCCTTCTCCCTTGATTGCTGGGTAATTCTGATCTTATTTGCATTTGAGAATTAAGGAGGTCACTGTGCTCTTGGGAACCTTCAGTGCAGCAGAATTTTTTTTTTATGTAGCCTTCACCAGATTTGTGCTTTGCAACAACCCCAATTTACCACAGTCTAAGCCCTTTTTCTTAACCTTTTTAACATTGGGGAACCACTTGAAATAACTTTCAGGAAACCCCTGCTATAATTACTATATCTACAGCTCACAGTACATTAGTGTGGTAATCATTAGGATTAATGCCTCCTATATTACTGGCCATTGGGAGCAATGCCACCCTTAGGCTAGGTACACACCTTCAATAGTTCTCGTCCAATAATCGGCTCAGGTCCGATATCGGATGACAATCTTGCATAATGCTCGTCAGCCATCGTCCAAATGGCCGTCCTGGCGGATCCAGTCGATGAACGATCGTAATGCAAGTGAAGGGGAGAGAGTGCAGCACTCGTTCATGCATCGTGCAGTCGCTTGTCGTTGGAAAGGATCGTGAAATATCCTTTCCAACGACAATTATTGCACGTCTGGTACATAGCCTTACCGATAGCCAAGATGATTGGTATCTATTAAACTGACCTGAGAGTCATAAAACTGCTCATTGCTCAAGGAACTCCTAGCAACCCTGGTCTTAGATAACCCTATTGCGGAGTACATTTGTTACCATTTGCCACTGTTCAATGCTTACAGCATGGAATATTTAGTTTTTAAAAGCGCATCAGAGTTTTGGATTTTAAGGTATTTAAAAAAAAAAACTGACCTGTTATACTAACTTTTGGACTTATAACACACAGGTACAGATAGAAGTAAACTAGGGCAATGTTCAATCCAATTCCTACTGCAAGATCTGCAGCAATATTATCGACATTATACTGGTTGCTGGGAGAGTAACAAATGAAATACATCAGGTTGCTGAGCAGCAGCATTTGCTGAGCTCCCAGCAACAATCAGTAAATCAGCAACTCAAGTATCAGCACCAGAATCCTATATCAATGGCTTACAACCAGCTGTTTAATTGTCAAAAATACAGCACAGCCTGCCCCAGGGTACAGACGTCATTTTCTTCAACAATAACATTTCTTTTATTAGTCAATCTCTGCTATCAGAGTTTAAATTTGTAGCTATTACCAAGAAGCCAATGAAAGAGAAACCTAAAAGTTTTGTTTTTAATTCATGTACATCAAACACTTTCCAGTTTCCCTGTATCCAGTGGTTCATACTTTTCCGAGTTGCCGGGTAAATACTGGTAAAAGCCTAATTTCCCATTACTCTGCTCTGTCACTACAGAACCCAATAGGAAATTGTATGCCCTGTCAGCCAATCACAGATTAGTTAACAATCGCACTTCAGGTCTGGGGCAAACACTGCTTTAAAAATGATAAAAAGAAGAAAAACTGCTGGTAAAAAATATTTTTTTTCTTTGCATTTTTTTCTCACTTTAAAACAGAATTTTATACAACATTTCTTATCTGGGTCTGCTTTTATCTACACTTCCTATCTGCTCTTGTAACATATCACCCCATTTGCACCACTTTATGCACAGAAAAATAAATCTGTGCCAAGACTATGCAAAGATGTTTCAATTTGTGCTTTATGTGTCACTGGATTCTTCCAAAGCCTCCCTATTTAGCCTATCCTATGGCTGGAAATAAACACAACGAAGTGGAGTTGTAAACATGCAAAATGCTGTGTCCCAAAGGTAAGTAAATACTGTATACACAAACAAGCAATTGCCTATTTATCTATTATCCAATCATACACCAGTCGCACAATACAGTTGCTGAGTAAAATGTCAATAAAAAAATTTATCAGGGAAGGCTTTTTTGCATTCGGCTGCACTGCACAATTCGTGTTTGAAAGGGATATTAATATTGGCCACAATCTTGATTCACTTGTGGTGGGTGCTGGCAGGAAGGTGATGCTGTGCAGACCTTTAAATGGTATAATTGTATAAAGTATTGCAGAAACATAGCAGTCTCTACCTACCTCTACCCCTAGCAGCACTGTCCTGTAAGTTTGTGTCCTCACCTTATTCACACACATTTAGAGGCTCATTCATTTTACATACAACTGGCTGGTCAGAAAATCAATAGAAAAACTTTCAGTACGGTTCATGTCACATCTCTCAAATCCTGTAATTTTTTTTACCAGATGCAAGGAATGAATAAAACTAAAATGGTACTAATAAATGTATAGAATATGTTTAATAACACTACAAAAGGTACCCTTATCAGAATTTCTGTTGATTACCATTTTGAATGTTGGTGGCATTTTGTACCCTCGAGTCAATGTAGTTTTCCTGTTTTTACATTTTTATTCAGTGAAAGTTAAGTACCTCTGTTTATTTTCAGGTCAGTTTATATATTAGTATATACAGTATATAGGTTATCGGTTTATTACACTTGGATTTAAACTATGATGCTGAACTCCACTCAAGCTAAAAAAAAAAAAAAAAAAAAAGTAGACAGAAATACAACTGCCTATTACAGCAAACATCAAAAAAATCATCAGTTTGGTTTTTAACATGGGATCTGCCATGCAGCCATAGTTCTTCTAAAAATATATGCTACTTTTGGAGCATCATTATTTGGAAAACTTAGTCCCTACCTTTGAATTAGCTAAGCGTTCAGAGGCCTATTAAAGTGAAAGCCTTTTGTTTTTGTCATCACTGCCCTGTTAGGAATAACTTTATTCACATTCTTTCATGGAGACAACCTATCTACTTTTTCTCCTGGAGACACAACAGTCGGAGGAATCCTGCTTTTAGCGGTCACTAGAAAATGACCTCAGTGGGAGCTTTCTCCACATTGTTTTAGCGACAATTGTAAAATATAATTTTCCCCAATTAACAATGGCCTCCTGCTCAAAAAAAGAGGGTGAATAAGAATAATAATTCCGAGGACTTCATTACTTCAGTCTAGTCAATATGAAATGAACTAGGAAGCTGTAAAATAACCCATAAAGCAGTTATGCCAAATCAAAAAGTAACCCCACTCAGCATTTTTACATTAGGGCAAATCCCTATAATACTTATCTGATGCTCACCAAGGAAACTTGCAGAAGGCAACCAGCAAGATTCCTTACCAAGTCACATCATCTGCCACTGGGCCAACCAGACCCTCTATATATTGTGCTCTAAGCAAAGCAGAAAGAGATACGAGCTAAAGTATATACTGTACAAATATTCCCCCCTTCTACTGTATGCTGCTTCCCCACCACTTGTAAGCCCTTCTGGGCAGGGTCCTCCCCTCCTCGCGTGTCTCTCCCTGTCTGTATCTGTCTGTCATTTGCAACCCCTATTTAATGTTCAGCGCTGTGTAATATGTTGGCACCATAAAAATACTGTTCAAGAATAATAATAAAAATATGGAGAGCATAGGTAACCTTGTCAGTGATTTGTCTCTAGTTACATTTTACATCCTAGTAAATTCCTTTCCATTATGCATTCTATGTGGATATGAATGGGGTTTGCGAGAGATATGAAGAATATATTACTGTTTAATATCAAACAAATGATATAAACCCAGAGAAAAAATTGGTAATAAATCAAACGACAATCATGAGCTCAGCAAGTTTAATATTTGTGTGAAATTTGCTGTGTCTTGTTTGCCCTGACCAATAACAGTTACGCTCCAAAAACCTAAAACAAACTTAAAAATAAACACTTTTTGCAACATATAATCCAAAATAAAATTATAGGTGAATGTCAGATTCAATAATAGCTCAGCTGGACTTCAAACTTGGAAAACAATTACTCACTGGGCTTTTATCCCATAGCAGGGGAGCACTTTATTATGACTATTATCCGTGAAATAGGAAATCGTAACATACTCAATAGGTACAAATTTGCCTGTTCCAACACTCCAGGTACCCAGGAATAGCTTCTGACTTTACAGCCCTGCTTCAATCAAAGGTATTTAGGTGTGCTTTTAGAATAAGTATGTGCAAAACTAGGTAAGTTCACCTCGTTCAATCCTTACCCCTGTTTGTGAGACCTATTTTCTACAATATACCGGTAGCTCTTGAAGCAAAATTGTTCAGTGTTCTCCCCAGCCCCTTTTAGCTGGGTACGGCTTTTAATAGCTAGCTGGTTACTGAAAAGTCACAAAACAGGGGCCACCACCTGCCTACAATTTCTTCCTACCCAGTTTTAAAAAATTCTATGGAGAATACTGTTGTTGATAGATCTGGCACTAAACCTCAGTCTCAAACTTAGTAATCCTGGCCACTCAGATATTTTTGATTAGGCTAAAATAGTAAATCCATCAAAATCATAAAAGTCTGTTCAGAAGTCAGTGTCACATGCTGTCAAATCTGCCAAAGCTGGTCCTTTGGGAACCAGTGCAAGTGGCTGGCAAGGTGCCAGCTACCGGTAGCCATGTAAGATCACTTGTTCCTAACACAGGTCTGAAGCTACCCCAAATTAAAATACAACATACTAATAAAATTCAGCAAGAAGTGACATGAAGCAAATAAAATGCCCTCTCAGACAGTTCTCATTGAAAGATTTCCTCTAGATTCCTCTTCTGAAGACGTCTCCCTCATTTTAGGCCTGGCCATGCATCCAATGTACATGCATGACTCTTGCCCCCTTCATCCCTATGTTGAGGCCACAAGTGATAAAGCAGACACTCGGGCATTCAATAATTAAACAAACAAAACAATACATGATCTAAACCTGGAGGAACTGAAGGTTTCCGTTGAGTAGCAGACAAATATAGCTGAAAACTTCTCCAAGCCTAGATGACTGTCACTCCTCTTGGAACTAATGCATCGCAAAGGAACTAATATATTGAAGTGAAAACATTTGGAAATACATTTATGTAACTTTGCTGAGCAATCTCTTTGAGCTGCTGCTGGATAAAAAAAGGAAAGGCATTCACTATCTACATTTTAACAGAAAATCATGTACTGGAAAATATCAAACTCTATTAAATCTTATATGCCAATTTGTCCCGATGGCCCCCTGAATTGTAAAATGCAATTATAACCAGTACATTCCAATGATTTATATTTGAAATCATTAGCATCTTCTGTGCAGCTCCAGTGAGAGAGATCAATTTATCCACCAGCCTCCCCCCATCTTACATTTATAGAGCATGTGGTGGGTGTAAATTAGTGGGTGGTTTATGTTTTTCTGAATCCCATCCCCAGACCAATGTCTGCTGAGACCATGTCACCAAATTACAGGTAAAAGCACAAATAAATCAAGTATTTAGAATGCTTATTTACAAATTATTTTATGTAAAAGCCAGGGGAGGGAATGTTACAGTCACTACAGCTCTGAATCTGCTGGGGAAGCTGACATCATATGTAAAATGGCTTTATTATTTCTCTCTAAAAGTAAGGTACCTTTTGTTGCTAGAAATTCACAAATCGGCAAGCTCTAAGTGCACCCAGTACACCCACCAACCCTGCATAAGGTTATGTACACACGTGCAATGGTTCTCGGCTGACATCGGACAAGAATCTTCAATGTGTACAGCGCACGTCCTCCATCGACTGAACGACCATGATCGACTGAATGATCGTAATGCAAGTGAGAGAGAGCGCAGTGGGGTGCCACTCCGACTTTCTCCCCCTCCCCCCTCCACAGAGCAGAACGGGGCTTTATGTACAGCGCTCGTTTATGCATCGTGCAGTCGTTTGTTGTTGGAAAGGATCTTGAAAGATCCTTTCCAATGACAATTATTGCACGTGTGTATGTAGCCTTAGTTTGGGAGCATCAGATCCATCATGTAATTGTGACGTTGGGACCCTCTCACTGACTTGTTGGATGGAGAAAGATGTAGCCTAAAAGAGTGAAGACTTCTTTTACACTGTGTACTGGGGAAACATCCTAGTTGTAAATTAGCAAAAACTTTTTGTACATTTTACGACTGTCCCTTTTCTGTGGATTTCGAAAAAAAATTTGCTGATGTGCATGTGCAGCTCAGGGTACCCAGCTTCCTCTGCTGGGAATGAACTCCTGTGTGCGAGTCATGTCAATCAATCTGGCCAATCAAAACGGCCAAAGATCACAACTAGGGGGAGAAGAAAAAAAATTGTGGTGCCCTGTGATGGAATTGGGACAGGCGAGTATAAGAGGGTTTAAGCTCTGCTTTAATGCTTCTTTAAAAAAGTATGTACTAGAACATATGTACCACCAACATCTGAAACGTTAACATTTTCTGAATCCAGACAAAATGACAGGTAAACTTTATTACAAAGCTCTATGAATCTCGCAGATGGTATTGAGATTATTTTGTTAAATCTTTATTTATAAAGCTCCAAACATATTGCACAGCAGAGAAGAGATCACAGTACATACCACACCTTATTAACACACAAAAACATTATGTATGATTTCCAGTTATTGGAAAATGTATGCAATGAAAATGTACTACTTTAATAAAAATGTACAGTCAGGTTTAAATTCAGTCTGTCCAGACATATAACCAAAAAGATTGCTGTCCCTTAAACTGCTCATAGAACCCTGGTTTACATCACGTGAGGCTTTCCAAATACTTGTGAATGTATACAAATGCCCTCTATTTTCTGTCCTTGTTGAAACATGGCTTCCCAGTAGAGTGTTGGGAATTAATATGCACTCTGAGTGAAAACCTAGATAACTGTTGATATAAACAGCAAAAGATGTACAGTACCTAGGAAAGTGCTACTTGTGTTAGCTTTCTGCACTCATTTTTCACTCAGGCTAAAGGAAGCATGCCGAGAAATATACAAAGCTGGAACGGAGGACCTCCATTAAAAAAAATCATTTATTATTGGTGGACAAGATGAGACACTTCAATTAATGAATGTTTACTATTCTAGTAAAAACACAAATTAAATATTAGATTTTTTTTTTATAAGGTGGTAAAATCTAAGTATGGCCAGCCTAAAACTAAATGGCTACAAAGTACAACAATCACACAAGTGTACAAGGTACAAGTGATTGCAATAGCTAATCAAAACCTCAAAGTCAATTGTGCCGGGTAAATAAAGTCAGCAAACAAATATCTTCTAAGTGTTGGTAAAAATTTTATTATTGTACACTATACACCTTTTATCATTGCTAATAAACCAAATGATACCGACCACTGCAAACATGAGATATTAAAGTGGAACTAAACCTGCACGCCTCTGTGGTTGGCGCCAACATCTTCACCTTAGTCCTTTTTAGGGTTCAGGATCTTCAGCCATCTTGACGTTGTATGATCCCAGCATCAAGGTATGTCAGAATTGTACAGTGAGCTGCACATACATTGTAGGTGTACAATATATTGCCAACAGGCAGGTAAGTTTGTTTTATTGCAGAAGAGACAAAGCCGGTCATTTCAGCAATACAGAACCTGCCTGCTCTCCTAAAGATCCTTTTCTACTAGCCTGGTAGGGGGTGACAAGACTCAATCCCCGTCTTCCAAATACTCACATATTGTTATCCTGTCACATAGGTTCTGATGAAGACTACAAGAGGACACTGAAACACACCTTACATAGACAACATCCACTATTGTCACCATGATAAAATTCTTCTAAGAAACTTTATGGAGCCATCACTGGAGTGCATTCATGTAAATTGGAAGTGGCTGCAAAAAAAGCTGCAAGAGATCAGCAGCACTACTGATAAAATGAATGATGAATATATGAATAACATTCAACATGTATGGAAGGTGAACTCCTGACAAACAACATACATAAAGAATATGAGAGCAGTTATATCTGTCAAAAGATTTATATTTCAGTTTATTCAAGTTTGTCTCAAGCTTTGCCGGATTCTGCCAGATAGCACAGCCAAGGCTGACATATCCCATCCCTTTCTATTTACACTCACTGCTTCATGATCTGCCTAGGTTTATCATTACTAGTAAATCTGGGGATTGATAGGATTGATAGGACCTTTCACAGAGAGATACGAGGAGCTACCATTGTTAAACTCATAGTAAAGAATACAAATTGCCTGGATGTAAAGCTGATTTGTTGACATGCAGATGTCCACCCTCCATTTCTAAAACACACAGAACCCTTCTCATTTAATCTGGAACACACTAAACCCACTCTTCCCTCCATGTACTAAGAACACTCAGCCTCACTTCAGCACACAGAACCTCCATGCTTTTATACAGAATACACAGAACTCACTCCTACAAAGCACACCCAGCACCCCATCCATGTATCCAAACCATATATCCCCTTACCCTCCTCTATGTGCCTAGATCCCAATCAGCCCTTCCTCCGTATGCCTAGAACACACACAGGCCCTCCATCACGTGCCTACAACACACACAGGCCCTCCATCACATGTCTAGAACACACAGGCCCTCCCCCACGTGACTAAATCCCAATCAGTACCTCCTACAGGTACCTAGAACACACAGCCCCGCCTCCATATGCCTTGAACCCACACAGCCCTTCCTGCAGGTACCAAGAACACACACAGCCCCTCCTCCTGGTACCAAGAACACACACAGCCCCTCCTCCAGGTAACAAGATCCAAATTAGCCCCTCCTTCAGGAACCTAGAACACACACAGCCCCTCCTCCAGGTACCAAGATCCCAATTACATCCTCCTCCTAGTACCAAGAACACACACAGCCCCTCCCCCACATGCCTAGAACACACAGTCCCTCCCCGTGACTAAATCCCAATTAGCCCCTCCTTCAGGTACCTAGAACACACACAGCACCTGCTCCAGGTGCCTGGAATCCAATTAGCCCCTCCTCCACATGCCTAGAACACACACACCCTCCTCCATGTGCCTTGAACCCAATCGGCCCCTCCTCCGGTTACCGAGATCCAAATTAGCCCCTCCCCCATATGCCTAGAACCCCCATTAGCTTCTCTACGTACCTAGAACACACACAGCCCCTGATCTATGTACCTGGAACACACAAATCCCCCCTTCTTGTACATAGAATAGACATAGCCCCCACCCCGTACCTAGCAGCAGCAGCTTCAGCTCCCGTCGGGAGTCCTTCTTGTCCTTCTTCAGCTGTTTCTCGATCTCAGCATTGATTCGCTTGGACTCCTTCACCTCCTCACTTAGACAGCAGGCCATCATGGAGTCCAGAGTCATCCCTTCCCCCCGGAACTGTGGCCCGCACCGGGGGCCTCTCCCTCCCGGGGGGGGAGACGATCACTCACCGGCCCGGATTCCGAGCCTGGTCAAAGGACGCTGAGCATCCAGCCGGGAACACTGACGGAAGGTGGGGGCGGACACAAATCTCTTCCCCACCCTAGCTGGCCGTACCCGGGATTTCCGCTCCTCCAGCCCTCGGAGCCGCCACAACCTACCCTGACTGCTAGAAAACAGGCTGTAAGTGACTTGTCAGCTACCCAATCAACAACACGGAGGTCACACGACATCAAGTTGGGAGGAACTTCGCGCACATTAGGGTTGGTTGCTCTCCTCTAGTTGAAGACGAGGCTGCTCGCAGAGAACTCTGGGTAGTTCTAAGGAGGGTGGTGTACCAATGGGGTTGCCATGGAGACTGTGGCCTGTGTCTTTGGCCTATATTGCAAAAAAATATCCATCTGCACCTTTCTGGTCCTATTGCCAAAATAACTGTAATCTATCACAGTAAAATAGATTAGGACCTTAGTTTATATTTAAAGTACATATAAACCCCAATGAAATGGCACTTTGTATCATGAATCACCATAACATATTGTTTTTATTTTTGTTCATGTTATGATGTATCTAAGAGCTCCTGCAGCCATTTCCTGATTACATACAATATTTCTCAGGCCTCGTTTCCTAGAGACAATGATGCACCATGCCTGTGTAATGTTAGTATGACCAATTCACTGGATGGCTGTATGACAGGGTGACAAAGAATGGGTGGCCTAGTTAGGTACCATCATCAGAAATGATCTTTTTAACACTCTTAGTCCACAATTTACAGTCAATTAATTTTAAAGCATTAACGCAGAAACTTCCCATTGCACGCGATAGTCTAATGCAACCAGACATAAGCAGCCTATCTCCTACATTATAACCCATCTTCAGGAAAAAACTAGAAATCTCCCTCTTCCTTCTACCCCCTCTAACCAATCCCCCTGAAAGATATCACAATTCCTTGACAATGCCATTTCCATGTCTGGAGGGCCACAATCCTGCAGAGGATAATAGATCCTGCATTCTCAGGTCTGAGTCTTCAGTAAATGGTAAAGTGAGATAACAGCGGTCTCAGGTGGCTTTGCCAGTCATAGATTATTTTAGCCACACACACGTTACCACGTTCAAACGCCTACATATGCTGTAGTGCTAGATGTGCCCTGTTTTTTTTGGGGGGGGGCCAAATTGGGCTTTTTAGTTCGGACCACAAACACATCCCCACCAGTCCAACTGGCTCACTGACTGCAAGGTACATGACTTATTCTTTCTCATTTCACTTCCCCATCTAGTTCTTCCTTTACTCACCACCGTAATCAGTCCACAACTGCAAGCTAGCTATTGCTAATAATATTTGGATCTTTCTGATGTGTAGCTCTTTGTAAAGACATGTGGCACTGTTTTTTAACATCCACTGTTACCCACAGTGAGGATCAGGGCCAGTAATAACTCTCAGCAAGTGTTAGAGCCAGCAAAAATACTCAGTAAGTGTCAGAGCTTGTAATAACCCCCAGCAAGTTCCAAGGCCCTCAAAAACCCCTAAGCAATAACCTCCAGTAAGTATTAAGACCTGCAATAACCTCAACTAGTAACTGGCCTTCCTCTTCCTGGTCTCCCTGTTCTTTATAAGAACATGAGGCTTCTTGTGCCAGCCCTTGTATATTGGAAAAGTTAAAGTAAAGACAGAAGTTTCTACATGCATACTCGTTCTGGGTTAGTTACCAGGTCAAACATAATAGGAGACAGGTAAATAGCCCTTGCAGAAAAAGAAGTCAGAAATGCAGCATTTTTTACTATCATGAAAAGGTCACTTTATGACTAGAAATACATTAAAGAGCTACAGAACTTTAGTGTTTTCAAAGCAATGTAGTGCATCAGTCCTCCTTTTGTCACCAACTTGGTATATTCTTACCAACCATATGAGGTGGTTTGTGTACCACCTCCATTTGTCTTCATCTACCTGCAGCTCAATGTCCTTAGGCCCTCTCCTCCTCTGCAAAACTGCCATCAATATACAGCAAATTTTATGCGATACATGCCACCTGCCTGCAACAATACTGACAGTAGAAGAAGAGCAAAATATATATTATTGATATGAACTATGGAGACCTGATTTTATTGCCTCTTCTACAAGAAACGTGCACCTAGATTTTTTTTTTACAAGTTTACCAACGTGGTAGAACTCCAAAAGCAGAATGGAGAGCAATATTGTGGGGGACAAAAGGTAGAAGAGTAGGTCATCTGTAAACACCGCCATCTTATGCTTCTTGTTCAAGTTGGTGACATCAGTGATATTGGGATTTTTACTAATGTGCTGCAAAAATGGTTCCAAGGTTGGAAACCAAATTATCGGGGAGAGGGGGCATCCTTGACGGGTGCCATTGGCGATAGAAAATGTTTCAGATAGAATCCTGTTGACACTCACTTTAGCCGTTGGGTGGGAGTACAGAGCCAGAATCTTTGTTAGAAAGTAGTCACATAAACCAATATGTTGTACAGTAAGCTGCATGAACTCCCAGTCCACTTTCTCAAAGGCCTTATCAGCGTCAGTGGAGAGGTGGTAGTTAATAAAGCGAAGAGAGTGAATGATGTTGAGGGTTTCATTGGTGTTGTCTCTGTGGGGGACAAACCCAACCTGATCTACTTCAATTAGGCGTTACAAGTATGGGTTTAGTCTAGTGGCAAGAAGTTTGATCTCTAAATTGAGCAGAGATATAAGTCTGTAATTGGCACAGTTGGAGTAATTGGGAATAACTGTTATATTGGCTTCAAAGAGGTCCTGTATGGCTGGGCTCGTCGGGACATGCAGTTGAAGGCTGTGAGAAAGGGGAACTTAGTAATGGGGCTAGGGACTTGTAGTATGACAGGGTGAATCCATAGGGGCCAGGCGCTTTCCTGTCCTGTCCTGGAGTCTGAGAGCACATCCTTAAATTCTTCAGTTGTTAAATGGGCTTCCAATTTTTTAAGACTTTTGTATATTAAAATCTCTTCACTTGGCAAGGTTAAAACAGGAACATAACTGCAGAGCATGAGGAGGTTGAGAGTGTCTCCTAGGACTGCATAAGCTAACACAGGGCAAATATGCATGCTTCTTACAGTCTAGGGGGTATACATTTGGAGAAGTCAAAAATAGAAAGAACATAGACTTAATAGCATACAATACAAAACTGCAATATCTACAATGAGCAAAGTACTTTGTATTGAAAAAGGAAAAGACTGCAGAGATCGAGACATTATCCTGCCCCTGTACAAAGCATTGTCAGACCACATCTGGAATATGCTGTCTAGTTTTGGGCACCAGTTCACAAAAAGGGCAACTAAACTAATAAAAGGAATGGAGGAACTGAATCTATTCTCCCTTGAGAAGAGATGTTTAAGGGGGGATATGATCACCCTGTATAAATATATAAATAGTCCATATAGAGCACTTGGTTCACAAATATTCACTTTAAGGTCATTCAAAGGACAAGGGGGCACTCTTTGCGTCTGGAGGAAAAGAAGTTGAATCTCTGCATAAGGAAAAGATTTTTCAAGGGTCTGTGAAAATGTAGAAAAGAATCCTTCAAGATATTTTAGCAAGTTCTATAGTTTGCCTAAACAAATAGCTGGATGCTTTTTTAGAAGCACATAATATACCTGGACAACAGAGACTGTTGATCCAGGGAACATCTGATTGCCCCATGACAAGGATTTTTTTCCCTGTTGCAGCAAATTAAACCATGCTTTATATGTTTTGCTAATTGGAGTTAGTAAACAATTAGTTAGTATATTTGCTAGAATTGTAGATAACTGCTAGAAAACTGTAATCATATATGCCGATCCTGGCATTGATAAACTGCCCAAAATATACTTACAAGGACCTGTAACATATATGCAAAGGATTTCATTTTTACTGATAAAAGTAAAACTCTCTGAAACCTGCAGTTCCGATTTATATTGCTTTTTTACAAAATGATTGTAAAGACAAATGCAGGTGAACATTTTTTTCTGCCATTCTGCTAAATCAAGACGTTGAGAAAAGAAAAAAATATTTGTTGCCTGAGGTCAACCAAATGATCAGAATGTCAATACAATTTTTTGTTTCAATCAAGTTTTATTAAATTTTTACAAAGTAACAAATACAGTATCATACAGTATCCGATTAGCGTGAATGCATGATCAAAAACAGAAAAAAACAGAACATATATGTGTTATCCAAGAGCAAAAGAAAGAAAAGTGACTAGCTGCGGAAGGAAGAAATGTCCATGAGGAGTAACAGTCCCTTAGTTACATGTCGTGTCAAGCAGAACAATGTTACATACCCGAGTCAGTACAATGGGAGAGGACAGTATTTGTAGCAAAACATTCACATAATGACATTACCAAAACAAAAAACAAAGGGGGAGACAAAAAGACCGACAGCAATTAGAAAGCCCTGGGGGGTTTTAGGGGAAGGAATAGAGGAGTGTGGGCAGGGTAGGAGAGGAGAAAAGAGGGTTAGGATGAATGAGGCAAGGAAATTATAAGCAACCTGATTATATCATGTCACAAAATCACACTGTATCAACGCCAAGGGGTAAGTGGCACCTCATTATAGATAATTCTGGTATTGAGGGGATTCCATAAACCAGTCCCAGGCCTACCACATCAATTTGAATTTTTCATAATGATCTTTGTCTTCAACTACTAACAGTTCCATATGCTGGATCCTTTCAAGTTCCATGAACCAGTCCTTTAAGGAGGGGATGTTGGTCTGTTTCCAGAACCTGTGGATAACTGCTCTAGCTGCAGTTAAAAAATGGTGGCGCACACTACTTTTGGCAGATTTGATTGAACCTGGGATCATGGATAACACTTTGGGGTGGATAGGAATATCTGAGCCTGTCAGTTTGTTATAGACCTCTATGATTGTTCCCCAAAAACATTGGATACACAGACATTCCCACCATATATGAGGCATAGAGCCTCGAGATGTGAGGCAGCACCAACATGTGTCAGGCTGAGAAGGAGAAAAACAGTGTCGGCCTGTGGGACACCTATACCACCTGGAGAGTATCCTATAATTAGTTTCCTGCGCTTTACAGGGCAAGGCCATTTTATGTGTCAAAATAAAGGCCTGTTCAGAATCAGAGATATGCATATTCAGTTCTGATTCCCAATATCTAGTGTATATTAAAGAGTTGGTATTGGTATCCGACAAAAGAATAATGTACAGTTGGGAGATGACATGGGACGGGCGGTCAGATGTCCTCAATATCGTCTAAATAGCCGTCAGACTTCTATGAAAAATGTGAACATCTCCGAATGCGTATATGAAAGAGGAAAGTTGCCATAATTGAAACCAAGGGGCCAAGTTGCCACAATCTCTAATGTTCAGAGAAGAAAGGGGTGGGAGTTGTCCATTGGACAAAATGTCCTGAAGATGTCTATGCTCATTGGGGTTCCAAATTAGGGACCGATCTGTACTCATTGCTGGGGGGAAGGCCGGGTTGTCAAATAAAGGAGTAATAGGACCTATCTTGGAAGAAATTTTGCCCAAGCGTAAGAGGTCATCCAAAACACGTAAGAGATCTAGGGTCAGTTTGGGAAAGCAGTATTTGGGGGTTTTACAATGCAGTGGATCTTAAGTCTGGAGGGGACAATGCGTTCTCAAGACCCACCCAACTCTTTCCATCCCTATTATGAAACCAATCTACCAATCCTATTAGTATAGCTGCCCTATAGAATGAGAAGATGTCAGGAACAGCCACTCCCCCCACGGCCTTTGGTTCGGTTAGCATACGAAGGGCTAAGCGAGGACGCCTTTCCATATAAATCATGCGAAAAGTAATTGAAATTTTCGTAGGTAGAAAGTTGGGAGATAGATCGGCACTGTTTAAAAGATATATAGGACACAGGGCAAGATGTCCATTTTAAGTGAGTTAATTCTGGCAAACCAGGACAAGGGTAAAGAGTAGTACTTGGGAAGGTCTGATTGAATTTTGTTAGGTAAAGAGGAATAAATATACAGTTAGGTTCATAAATATTTGGACATAGAACTTTTTTCTAATTTTGGTTCTGTACATTACAATTACAGTACAATTTATTTACAGTACAATTAAATTATAAATGAAACAACTCAGATGCAGTTGAACTGCAAACATCTTTAATTCAGTGGGTTGAACAAAAAGATTGCATAAAAATGTGAGGAACTAAAGCCTTTTTTAACACAATCACTTCATTTCATGGGCTCAAAAGTAATTGGAAAAATTAAAAAGCTGAAAATAAAATGTTTATTTCTAATACTTGGTTGAAAACCCTTTGCTGGCAATGACAGCCTGTAGTCTTGAATTCATGGACATCACCAGACCTTTTTAATGCTCTGCCAGGCCCTTACTGCAGCGGCTTTCAGTTGCTGTTTTTTTTGTGGGCCTTTCTGTCTGAAGTTTAGTCTTCAACAAGTGAAATGTATGCTCAGATCAGGTGACTAACTTGGCCATTCAAGAATATTCTACTTCTTTGCTTTATTAAACTCCTGGGTTGCTTTGGCTGTATGTTTTGTGTCATTGTCCATCTGTATTATGAAAAGCCTCCCAATCAATGTGACTGCATTTAGCTGGATTTGAGCAGACAGTATGCCCCTGATTCATCAATAAAATCCGCGCTCGCTGGAAGCGCGAAAGTACGCGCGGCCATCGATC